>NW_027414899.1:0-33356 GCF_964106895.1 Numenius arquata
GCAGGTGTCTGTAGGGTTCCGTAGGGGCCTGCAGGGTTTCGTAGGCACCTGCAGTGTTCTGTAGGAGCCCATAGGGTTTTAGTGAGGTTCCGTTGTGTGGCTAAGGGTCTTGTAGAGTGCTGTCGGGTCCTGGAGTATTCTGTAGGGTTCCAGAGGGGCTCGTAGGGTTCCGTCAAAATCTGTAGGCTTCCCTAGGGGCCCATAGAGTCCTGTAGATTTCCGTAGGGGCCTGTAGGGTCGTGTAAGTGCCCGCAGGGGTTGGTAGGAGCTTGTAGGGTGCCATATGTTTCCGGAGGGTTGTGTAGGGTTCCGTAGGGGCCTGTGGTGTTCCCTAGGGGCCTGTAGAGTCTCGTACAGTTCCGTAGGGTCCTGTAGGTTTCCATAAGTGCCCGCAGAGGTCTGAAGGGGCCCGTCCTGTTCCGTAAGGATCCATAGGGTTCCGTAGAGCTTCGTAGGTTCCCTAGAGGCCTGTAGAGTACTGCAGGAGCCAGTAGTGTTCTGTAGGGGCCCGTAGGGTTCCTTCCATAGGGGCTGGCAGTGTTCCGTAGGGGCCTCTAGGATTGTGTAAGTGCCCGCAGGAGTCTGTGGGATTCTGTAAGGTTCCGGAGGGTTCTGCAGGGTTCCGTAGGGGCCCGTAGAGTTCCGTAGTGGCTGGTAAAGTTCCGTAGGGCCCTGTACCCTTCCGTAACTGTCTGCAAGGATCTTTAGGCTTCCGTAGGGGCTGGTAGGGTTCCATAAAGTTCCGTGGGTTCCTGCAGAGTTCTGCAAGTGCCCGCAAGGGCCTGTAGGGGCGCACAGTGTTTCTGTCAGGTTCCGTAGAGTTCCGTAGGGGCCATAGGTTTCCGTAGTGGCTGGTAGTATTCCGTAGGGGTCTGTAGGGTTCCGTAGGCACCTGCAGTGTTCTGTAGGAGCCCATAGGGTTTTAGTGAGGTTCTGTTGTGTCGCTAAGGGTCTTGTAGAGTGCTGTCGGGTCCTGGAGTATTCTGTAGGGTTCCAGAGGGGCTCGTAGGGTTCCGTCAAAATCTGTAGGCTTCCCTAGGGGCCCATAGAGTCCCGTAGATTTCCGTAGGGGCCTGTAGGGTTGTGTAAGTGCCCGCAGGGGTTGGTAGGAGCTTGTAGGGTTCCATAAGTTTCCAGAGGGTTGTTTAGGGTTCCGTAGTGGTCTGGGGTGTTCCCTAGGAGCCTGTAGAGTCTCGCACGGTTCCGTTGGGGCCTGTGGTGTTCCCTAGGGGCCTGTAGAGTCTCGTACAGTTCCGTAGGGTCCTGTAGGTTTCCATAAGCGCCCGCAGAGGTCTGAAGGGGCCCGTCCTGTTCCGTAAGGATCCACAGGGCTCCGTAGAGCTTCGTAGGTTTCCTAGAGGCCTGTAGAGTACCGCAGGAGCCAGTAGTGTTCTGTAGGGGCCCGTAGGGTTCCTTCCATAGGGGCTGGCAGTGTTCCGTAGGGGCCTCTAGGATTGTGTAAGTGCCCGCAGGAGTCTGTAGGAGTCTGTGGGATTCTGTAAGGTTCCGGAGGGTTCTGCAGGGTTCCGTAGGGGCCCGTAGAGTTCCGTAGTGGCTGGTAAAGTTCCGTAGGGCCCTGTGGGGTTCTGTATGGACCTGTAGGGTTCCGTAGGGGCCTGCAGGGTTCTGTAAGTGCCCGCAGGTGTCTGTAGGGTTCCGTAGGGGCCTGCAGGGTTTCGTAGGCACCTGCAGTGTTCTGTAGGAGCCCATAGGGTTTTAGTGAGGTTCCGTTGTGTCGCTAAGGGTCTTGTAGAGTGCTGTCGGGTCCTGGAGTATTCTGTAGGGTTCCAGAGGGGCTCGTAGGGTTCCGTCAAAATCTGTAGGCTTCCCTAGGGGCCCATAGAGTCCTGTAGATTTCCGTAGGGGCCTGTAGGGTCGTGTAAGTGCCCGCAGGGGTTGGTAGGAGCTTGTAGGGTGCCATATGTTTCCGGAGGGTTGTGTAGGGTTCCGTAGGGGCCTGTGGTGTTCCCTAGGGGCCTGTAGAGTCTCGTACAGTTCCGTAGGGTCCTGTAGGTTTCCATAAGTGCCCGCAGAGGTCTGAAGGGGCCCGTCCTGTTCCGTAAGGATCCATAGGGTTCCGTAGAGCTTCGTAGGTTCCCTAGAGGCCTGTAGAGTACTGCAGGAGCCAGTAGTGTTCTGTAGGGGCCCGTAGGGTTCCTTCCATAGGGGCTGGCAGTGTTCCGTAGGGGCCTCTAGGATTGTGTAAGTGCCCGCAGGAGTCTGTGGGATTCTGTAAGGTTCCGGAGGGTTCTGCAGGGTTCCGTAGGGGCCCGTAGAGTTCCGTAGTGGCTGGTAAAGTTCCGTAGGGCCCTGTACCCTTCCGTAACTGTCTGCAAGGATCTTTAGGCTTCCGTAGGGGCTGGTAGGGTTCCATAAAGTTCCGTGGGTTCCTGCAGAGTTCTGCAAGTGCCCGCAAGGGCCTGTAGGGGCGCACAGTGTTTCTGTCAGGTTCCGTAGAGTTCCGTAGGGGCCATAGGTTTCCGTAGTGGCTGGTAGTATTCCGTAGGGGTCTGTAGGGTTCCGTAGGCACCTGCAGTGTTCTGTAGGAGCCCATAGGGTTTTAGTGAGGTTCTGTTGTGTCGCTAAGGGTCTTGTAGAGTGCTGTCGGGTCCTGGAGTATTCTGTAGGGTTCCAGAGGGGCTCGTAGGGTTCCGTCAAAATCTGTAGGCTTCCCTAGGGGCCCATAGAGTCCCGTAGATTTCCGTAGGGGCCTGTAGGGTTGTGTAAGTGCCCGCAGGGGTTGGTAGGAGCTTGTAGGGTTCCATAAGTTTCCAGAGGGTTGTTTAGGGTTCCGTAGTGGTCTGGGGTGTTCCCTAGGAGCCTGTAGAGTCTCGCACGGTTCCGTTGGGGCCTGTGGTGTTCCCTAGGGGCCTGTAGAGTCTCGTACAGTTCCGTAGGGTCCTGTAGGTTTCCATAAGCGCCCGCAGAGGTCTGAAGGGGCCCGTCCTGTTCCGTAAGGATCCACAGGGCTCCGTAGAGCTTCGTAGGTTTCCTAGAGGCCTGTAGAGTACCGCAGGAGCCAGTAGTGTTCTGTAGGGGCCCGTAGGGTTCCTTCCATAGGGGCTGGCAGTGTTCCGTAGGGGCCTCTAGGATTGTGTAAGTGCCCGCAGGAGTCTGTAGGAGTCTGTGGGATTCTGTAAGGTTCCGGAGGGTTCTGCAGGGTTCCGTAGGGGCCCGTAGAGTTCCGTAGTGGCTGGTAAAGTTCCGTAGGGCCCTGTGGGGTTCTGTATGGACCTGTAGGGTTCCGTAGGGGCCTGCAGGGTTCTGTAAGTGCCCGCAGGTGTCTGTAGGGTTCCGTAGGGGCCTGCAGGGTTTCGTAGGCACCTGCAGTGTTCTGTAGGAGCCCATAGGGTTTTAGTGAGGTTCCGTTGTGTCGCTAAGGGTCTTGTAGAGTGCTGTCGGGTCCTGGAGTATTCTGTAGGGTTCCAGAGGGGCTCGTAGGGTTCCGTCAAAATCTGTAGGCTTCCCTAGGGGCCCATAGAGTCCTGTAGATTTCCGTAGGGGCCTGTAGGGTCGTGTAAGTGCCCGCAGGGGTTGGTAGGAGCTTGTAGGGTGCCATATGTTTCCGGAGGGTTGTGTCGGGTTCCGTAGGGGCCTGTGGTGTTCCCTAGGGGCCTGTAGAGTCTCGTACAGTTCCGTAGGGTCCTGTAGGTTTCCATAAGTGCCCGCAGAGGTCTGAAGGGGCCCGTCCTGTTCCGTAAGGATCCATAGGGTTCCGTAGAGCTTCGTAGGTTCCCTAGAGGCCTGTAGAGTACTGCAGGAGCCAGTAGTGTTCTGTAGGGGCCCGTAGGGTTCCTTCCATAGGGGCTGGCAGTGTTCCGTAGGGGCCTCTAGGATTGTGTAAGTGCCCGCAGGAGTCTGTGGGATTCTGTAAGGTTCCGGAGGGTTCTGCAGGGTTCCGTAGGGGCCCGTAGAGTTCCGTAGTGGCTGGTAAAGTTCCGTAGGGCCCTGTACCGTTCCGTAACTGTCTGCAAGGATCTTTAGGCTTCCGTAGGGGCTGGTAGGGTTCCATAAAGTTCCGTGGGTTCCTGCAGAGTTCTGCAAGTGCCCGCAAGGGCCTGTAGGGGCGCACAGTGTTTCTGTCAGGTTCCGTAGAGTTCCGTAGGGGCCATAGGTTTCCGTAGTGGCTGGTAGTATTCCGTAGGGGTCTGTAGGGTTCCGTAGGCACCTGCAGTGTTCTGTAGGAGCCCATAGGGTTTTAGTGAGGTTCTGTTGTGTCGCTAAGGGTCTTGTAGAGTGCTGTCGGGTCCTGGAGTATTCTGTAGGGTTCCAGAGGGGCTCGTAGGGTTCCGTCAAAATCTGTAGGCTTCCCTAGGGGCCCATAGAGTCCCGTAGATTTCCGTAGGGGCCTGTAGGGTTGTGTAAGTGCCCGCAGGGGTTGGTAGGAGCTTGTAGGGTTCCATAAGTTTCCAGAGGGTTGTTTAGGGTTCCGTAGTGGTCTGGGGTGTTCCCTAGGAGCCTGTAGAGTCTCGCACGGTTCCGTTGGGGCCTGTGGTGTTCCCTAGGGGCCTGTAGAGTCTCGTACAGTTCCGTAGGGTCCTGTAGGTTTCCATAAGCGCCCGCAGAGGTCTGAAGGGGCCCGTCCTGTTCCGTAAGGATCCACAGGGCTCCATAGAGCTTCGTAGGTTTCCTAGAGGCCTGTAGAGTACCGCAGGAGCCAGTAGTGTTCTGTAGGGGCCCGTAGGGTTCCTTCCATAGGGGCTGGCAGTGTTCCGTAGGGGCCTCTAGGATTGTGTAAGTGCCCGCAGGAGTCTGTAGGAGTCTGTGGGATTCTGTAAGGTTCCGGAGGGTTCTGCAGGGTTCCGTAGGGGCCCGTAGAGTTCCGTAGTGGCTGGTAAAGTTCCGTAGGGCCCTGTGGGGTTCTGTATGGACCTGTAGGGTTCCGTAGGGGCCTGCAGGGTTCTGTAAGTGCCCGCAGGTGTCTGTAGGGTTCCGTAGGGGCCTGCAGGGTTTCGTAGGCACCTGCAGTGTTCTGTAGGAGCCCATAGGGTTTTAGTGAGGTTCCGTTGTGTCGCTAAGGGTCTTGTAGAGTGCTGTCGGGTCCTGGAGTATTCTGTAGGGTTCCAGAGGGGCTCGTAGGGTTCCGTCAAAATCTGTAGGCTTCCCTAGGGGCCCATAGAGTCCTGTAGATTTCCGTAGGGGCCTGTAGGGTTGTGTAAGTGCCCGCAGGGGTTGTAGGGTGCCATATGTTTCCGGAGGGTTGTGTAGGGTTCCGTAGGGGCCTGTGGTGTTCCCTAGGGGCCTGTAGAGTCTCGTACAGTTCCGTAGGGGCCTGTAGTGTTCCCTAGGGGCCTGTAGAGTCTCGTACAGTTCCGTAGGGTCCTGTAGGTTTCCATAAGTGCCCGCAGAGGTCTGAAGGGGCCCGTCCTGTTCCGTAAGGATCCATAGGGTTCCGTAGAGCTTCGTAGGTTCCCTAGAGGCCTGTAGAGTACTGCAGGAGCCAGTAGTGTTCTGTAGGGGCCCGTAGGGTTCCTTCCATAGGGGCTGGCAGTGTTCCGTAGGGGCCTCTAGGATTGTGTAAGTGCCCGCAGGAGTCTGTAGGAGTCTGTGGGATTCTGTAAGGTTCTGCAGGGTTCCGTAGGGGCCCGTAGAGTTCCGTAGTGGCTGGTAAAGTTCCGTAGGGCCCTGTGGGGTTCTGTATGGACCTGTAGGGTTCCGTAGGGGCCTGCAGGGTTCTGTAAGTGCCCGCAGGTGTCTGTAGGGTTCCGTAGGCACCTGCAGTGTTCTGTAGGAGCCCATAGGGTTTTAGTGAGGTTCTGTTGTGTTGCTAAGGGTCTTGTAGAGTGCTGTCGGGTCCTGGAGTATTCTGTAGGGTTCCAGAGGGGCTCGTAGGGTTCCGTCAAAATCTGTAGGCTTCCCTAGGGGCCCATAGAGTCCTGTAGATTTCCGTAGGGGCCTGTAGGGTTGTGTAAGTGCCCGCAGGGGTTGGTAGGAGCTTGTAGGGTGCCATATGTTTCCGGAGGGTTGTGTCGGGTTCCGTAGGGGCCTGTGGTGTTCCCTAGGGGCCTGTAGAGTCTCGTACAGTTCCGTAGGGGCCTGTAGTGTTCCCTAGTGGCCTGTAGAGTCTCGTACAGTTCCGTAGGGTCCTGTAGGTTTCCATAAGCGCCCGCAGAGGTCTGAAGGGGCCCGTCCTGTTCCGTAAGGATCCATAGGGTTCCGTAGAGCTTCGTAGGTTCCCTAGAGGCCTGTAGAGTACTGCAGGAGCCAGTAGTGTTCTGTAGGGGCCCATAGGGTTCCTTCCATAGGGGCTGGCAGTGTTCCGTAGGGGCCTCTAGGGTTGAGTAAGTGCCCGCAGGAGTCTGTGGGATTCTGTAAGGTTCCGGAGGGTTCTGCAGGGTTCCGTAGGGGCCCGTAGAGTTCCGTAGTGGCTGGTAAAGTTCCGTAGGGCCCTGTACCGTTCCGTAACTGTCTGCAAGGATCTTTAGGCTTCCGTAGGGGCTGGTAGGGTTCCATAAAGTTCCGTGGGTTCCTGCAGAGTTCTGCAAGTGCCCGCAAGGGCCTGTAGGGGCGCACAGTGTTTCTGTCAGGTTCCGTAGAGTTCCGTAGGGGCCATAGGTTTCCGTAGTGGCTGGTAGTATTCCGTAGGGGTCTGTAGGGTTCCGTAGGCACCTGCAGTGTTCTGTAGGAGCCCATAGGGTTTTAGTGAGGTTCTGTTGTGTCGCTAAGGGTCTTGTAGAGTGCTGTCGGGTCCTGGAGTATTCTGTAGGGTTCCAGAGGGGCTCGTAGGGTTCCGTCAAAATCTGTAGGCTTCCCTAGGGGCCCATAGAGTCCCGTAGATTTCCGTAGGGACCTGTAGGGTTGTGTAAGTGCCCGCAGGGGTTGGTAGGAGCTTGTAGGGTTCCATAAGTTTCCAGAGGGTTGTTTAGGGTTCCGTAGTGGTCTGGGGTGTTCCCTAGGGGCCTGTAGAGTCTCGCACGGTTCCGTTGGGGCCTGTGGTGTTCCCTAGGGGCCTGTAGAGTCTCGTACAGTTCCGTAGGGTCCTGTAGGTTTCCATAAGCGCCCGCAGAGGTCTGAAGGGGCCCGTCCTGTTCCGTAAGGATCCACAGGGCTCCGTAGAGCTTCGTAGGTTTCCTAGAGGCCTGTAGAGTACCGCAGGAGCCAGTAGTGTTCTGTAGGGGCCCGTAGGGTTCCTTCCATAGGGGCTGGCAGTGTTCCGTAGGGGCCTCTAGGATTGTGTAAGTGCCCGCAGGAGTCTGTAGGAGTCTGTGGGATTCTGTAAGGTTCCGGAGGGTTCTGCAGGGTTCCGTAGGGGCCCGTAGAGTTCCGTAGTGGCTGGTAAAGTTCCGTAGGGCCCTGTGGGGTTCTGTATGGACCTGTAGGGTTCCGTAGGGGCCTGCAGGGTTCTGTAAGTGCCCGCAGGTGTCTGTAGGGTTCCGTAGGGGCCTGCAGGGTTTCCTAGGCACCTGCAGTGTTCTGTAGGAGCCCATAGGGTTTTAGTGAGGTTCCGTTGTGTCGCTAAGGGTCTTGTAGAGTGCTGTCGGGTCCTGGAGTATTCTGTAGGGTTCCAGAGGGGCTCGTAGGGTTCCATCAAAATCTGTAGGCTTCCCTAGGGGCCCATAGAGTCCTGTAGATTTCCGTAGGGGCCTGTAGGGTCGTGTAAGTGCCCGCAGGGGTTGGTAGGAGCTTGTAGGGTGCCATATGTTTCCGGAGGGTTGTGTAGGGTTCCGTAGGGGCCTGTGGTGTTCCCTAGGGGCCTGTAGAGTCTCGTACAGTTCCGTAGGGGCCTGTAGGTTTCCATAAGTGCCCGCAGAGGTCTGAAGGGGCCCGTCCTGTTCCGTAAGGATCCATAGGGTTCCGTAGAGCTTCGTAGGTTCCCTAGAGGCCTGTAGAGTACTGCAGGAGCCAGTAGTGTTCTGTAGGGGCCCGTAGGGTTCCTTCCATAGGGGCTGGCAGTGTTCCGTAGGGGCCTCTAGGATTGTGTAAGTGCCCGCAGGAGTCTGTGGGATTCTGTAAGGTTCCGGAGGGTTCTGCAGGGTTCCGTAGGGGCCCGTAGAGTTCCGTAGTGGCTGGTAAAGTTCCGTAGGGCCCTGTACCCTTCCGTAACTGTCTGCAAGGATCTTTAGGCTTCCGTAGGGGCTGGTAGGGTTCCATAAAGTTCCGTGGGTTCCTGCAGAGTTCTGCAAGTGCCCGCAAGGGCCTGTAGGGGCGCACAGTGTTTCTGTCAGGTTCCGTAGAGTTCCGTAGGGGCCATAGGTTTCCGTAGTGGCTGGTAGTATTCCGTAGGGGTCTGTAGGGTTCCGTAGGCACCTGCAGTGTTCTGTAGGAGCCCATAGGGTTTTAGTGAGGTTCTGTTGTGTCGCTAAGGGTCTTGTAGAGTGCTGTCGGGTCCTGGAGTATTCTGTAGGGTTCCAGAGGGGCTCGTAGGGTTCCGTCAAAATCTGTAGGCTTCCCTAGGGGCCCATAGAGTCCCGTAGATTTCCGTAGGGGCCTGTAGGGTTGTGTAAGTGCCCGCAGGGGTTGGTAGGAGCTTGTAGGGTTCCATAAGTTTCCAGAGGGTTGTTTAGGGTTCCGTAGTGGTCTGGGGTGTTCCCTAGGAGCCTGTAGAGTCTCGCACGGTTCCGTTGGGGCCTGTGGTGTTCCCTAGGGGCCTGTAGAGTCTCGTACAGTTCCGTAGGGTCCTGTAGGTTTCCATAAGCGCCCGCAGAGGTCTGAAGGGGCCCGTCCTGTTCCGTAAGGATCCACAGGGCTCCGTAGAGCTTCGTAGGTTTCCTAGAGGCCTGTAGAGTACCGCAGGAGCCAGTAGTGTTCTGTAGGGGCCCGTAGGGTTCCTTCCATAGGGGCTGGCAGTGTTCCGTAGGGGCCTCTAGGATTGTGTAAGTGCCCACAGCAGTCTGTAGGAGTCTGTGGGATTCTGTAAGGTTCCGGAGGGTTCTGCAGGGTTCCGTAGGGGCCCGTAGAGTTCCGTAGTGGCTGGTAAAGTTCCGTAGGGCCCTGTGGGGTTCTGTATGGACCTGTAGGGTTCCGTAGGGGCCTGCAGGGTTCTGTAAGTGCCCGCAGGTGTCTGTAGGGTTCCGTAGGGGCCTGCAGGGTTTCGTAGGCACCTGCAGTGTTCTGTAGGAGCCCATAGGGTTTTAGTGAGGTTCCGTTGTGTGGCTAAGGGTCTTGTAGAGTGCTGTCGGGTCCTGGAGTATTCTGTAGGGTTCCAGAGGGGCTCGTAGGGTTCCATCAAAATCTGTAGGCTTCCCTAGGGGCCCATAGAGTCCTGTAGATTTCCGTAGGGGCCTGTAGGGTTGTGTAAGTGCCCGCAGGGGTTTTAGGGTGCCATATGTTTCCGGAGGGTTGTGTAGGGTTCCGTAGGGGCCTGTGGTGTTCCCTAGGGGCCTGTAGAGTCTCGTACAGTTCCGTAGGGGCCTGTAGTGTTCCCTAGGGGCCTGTAGAGTCTCGTACAGTTCCGTAGGGTCCTGTAGGTTTCCATAAGCGCCCGCAGAGGTCTGAAGGGGCCCGTCCTGTTCCGTAAGGATCCATAGGGTTCCGTAGAGCTTCGTAGGTTCCCTAGAGGCCTGTAGAGTACTGCAGGAGCCAGTAGTGTTCTGTAGGGGCCCGTAGGGTTCCTTCCATAGGGGCTGGCAGTGTTCCGTAGGGGCCTCTAGGGTTGAGTAAGTGCCCGCAGGAGTCTGTGGGATTCTGTAAGGTTCCGGAGGGTTCTGCAGGGTTCCGTAGGGGCCCGTAGAGTTCCGTAGTGGCTGGTAAAGTTCCGTAGGGCCCTGTACCCTTCCGTAACTGTCTGCAAGGATCTTTAGGCTTCCGTAGGGGCTGGTAGGGTTCCATAAAGTTCCGTGGGTTCCTGCAGAGTTCTGCAAGTGCCCGCAAGGGCCTGTAGGGGCGCACAGTGTTTCTGTCAGGTTCCGTAGAGTTCCGTAGGGGCCATAGGTTTCCGTAGTGGCTGGTAGTATTCCGTAGGGGTCTGTAGGGTTCCGTAGGCACCTGCAGTGTTCTGTAGGAGCCCATAGGGTTTTAGTGAGGTTCTGTTGTGTCGCTAAGGGTCTTGTAGAGTGCTGTCGGGTCCTGGAGTATTCTGTAGGGTTCCAGAGGGGCTCGTAGGGTTCCGTCGAAATCTGTAGGCTTCCCTAGGGGCCCATAGAGTCCCGTAGATTTCCGTAGGGACCTGTAGGGTTGTGTAAGTGCCCGCAGGGGTTGGTAGGAGCTTGTAGGGTTCCATAAGTTTCCAGAGGGTTGTGTAGGGTTCCGTAGTGGTCTGTGGTGTTCCCTAGGGGCCTGTAGAGTCTCGCACGGTTCCGTTGGGGCCTGTGGTGTTCCCTAGGGGCCTCTAGAGTCTCGTACAGTTCCGTAGGGTCCTGTAGGTTTCCATAAGCGCCCGCAGAGGTCTGAAGGGGCCCGTCCTGTTCCGTAAGGATCCACAGGGCTCCGTAGAGCTTCGTAGGTTTCCTAGAGGCCTGTAGAGTACCGCAGGAGCCAGTAGTGTTCTGTAGGGGCCCGTAGGGTTCCTTCCATAGGGGCTGGCAGTGTTCCGTAGGGGCCTCTAGGATTGTGTAAGTGCCCGCAGGAGTCTGTAGGAGTCTGTGGGATTCTGTAAGGTTCCGGAGGGTTCTGCAGGGTTCCGTAGGGGCCCGTAGAGTTCCGTAGTGGCTGGTAAAGTTCCGTAGGGCCCTGTGGGGTTCTGTATGGACCTGTAGGGTTCCGTAGGGGCCTGCAGGGTTCTGTAAGTGCCCGCAGGTGTCTGTAGGGTTCCGTAGGGGCCTGCAGGGTTTCGTAGGCACCTGCAGTGTTCTGTAGGAGCCCATAGGGTTTTAGTGAGGTTCCGTTGTGTCGCTAAGGGTCTTGTAGAGTGCTGTCGGGTCCTGGAGTATTCTGTAGGGTTCCAGAGGGGCTCGTAGGGTTCCGTCAAAATCTGTAGGCTTCCCTAGGGGCCCATAGAGTCCTGTAGATTTCCGTAGGGGCCTGTAGGGTCGTGTAAGTGCCCGCAGGGGTTGGTAGGAGCTTGTAGGGTGCCATATGTTTCCGGAGGGTTGTGTAGGGTTCCGTAGGGGCCTGTGGTGTTCCCTAGGGGCCTGTAGAGTCTCGTACAGTTCCGTAGGGTCCTGTAGGTTTCCATAAGTGCCCGCAGAGGTCTGAAGGGGCCCGTCCTGTTCCGTAAGGATCCATAGGGTTCCGTAGAGCTTCGTAGGTTCCCTAGAGGCCTGTAGAGTACTGCAGGAGCCAGTAGTGTTCTGTAGGGGCCCGTAGGGTTCCTTCCATAGGGGCTGGCAGTGTTCCGTAGGGGCCTCTAGGATTGTGTAAGTGCCCGCAGGAGTCTGTGGGATTCTGTAAGGTTCCGGAGGGTTCTGCAGGGTTCCGTAGGGGCCCGTAGAGTTCCGTAGTGGCTGGTAAAGTTCCGTAGGGCCCTGTACCCTTCCGTAACTGTCTGCAAGGATCTTTAGGCTTCCGTAGGGGCTGGTAGGGTTCCATAAAGTTCCGTGGGTTCCTGCAGAGTTCTGCAAGTGCCCGCAAGGGCCTGTAGGGGCGCACAGTGTTTCTGTCAGGTTCCGTAGAGTTCCGTAGGGGCCATAGGTTTCCGTAGTGGCTGGTAGTATTCCGTAGGGGTCTGTAGGGTTCCGTAGGCACCTGCAGTGTTCTGTAGGAGCCCATAGGGTTTTAGTGAGGTTCTGTTGTGTCGCTAAGGGTCTTGTAGAGTGCTGTCGGGTCCTGGAGTATTCTGTAGGGTTCCAGAGGGGCTCGTAGGGTTCCGTCAAAATCTGTAGGCTTCCCTAGGGGCCCATAGAGTCCCGTAGATTTCCGTAGGGGCCTGTAGGGTTGTGTAAGTGCCCGCAGGGGTTGGTAGGAGCTTGTAGGGTTCCATAAGTTTCCAGAGGGTTGTTTAGGGTTCCGTAGTGGTCTGGGGTGTTCCCTAGGAGCCTGTAGAGTCTCGCACGGTTCCGTTGGGGCCTGTGGTGTTCCCTAGGGGCCTGTAGAGTCTCGTACAGTTCCGTAGGGTCCTGTAGGTTTCCATAAGCGCCCGCAGAGGTCTGAAGGGGCCCGTCCTGTTCCGTAAGGATCCACAGGGCTCCGTAGAGCTTCGTAGGTTTCCTAGAGGCCTGTAGAGTACCGCAGGAGCCAGTAGTGTTCTGTAGGGGCCCGTAGGGTTCCTTCCATAGGGGCTGGCAGTGTTCCGTAGGGGCCTCTAGGATTGTGTAAGTGCCCGCAGGAGTCTGTAGGAGTCTGTGGGATTCTGTAAGGTTCCGGAGGGTTCTGCAGGGTTCCGTAGGGGCCCGTAGAGTTCCGTAGTGGCTGGTAAAGTTCCCTAGGGCCCTGTGGGGTTCTGTATGGACCTGTAGGGTTCCGTAGGGGCCTGCAGGGTTCTGTAAGTGCCCGCAGGTGTCTGTAGGGTTCCGTAGGGGCCTGCAGGGTTTCGTAGGCACCTGCAGTGTTCTGTAGGAGCCCATAGGGTTTTAGTGAGGTTCCGTTGTGTGGCTAAGGGTCTTGTAGAGTGCTGTCGGGTCCTGGAGTATTCTGTAGGGTTCCAGAGGGGCTCGTAGGGTTCCGTCAAAATCTGTAGGCTTCCCTAGGGGCCCATAGAGTCCTGTAGATTTCCGTAGGGGCCTGTAGGGTTGTGTAAGTGCCCGCAGGGGTTGGTAGGAGCTTGTAGGGTGCCATATGTTTCCGGAGGGTTGTGTAGGGTTCCGTAGGGGCCTGTGGTGTTCCCTAGGGGCCTGTAGAGTCTCGTACAGTTCCGTAGGGGCCTGTAGTGTTCCCTAGGGGCCTGTAGAGTCTCGTACAGTTCCGTAGGGTCCTGTAGGTTTCCATAAGTGCCCGCAGAGGTCTGAAGGGGCCCGTCCTGTTCCGTAAGGATCCATAGGGTTCCGTAGAGCTTCGTAGGTTCCCTAGAGGCCTGTAGAGTACTGCAGGAGCCAGTAGTGTTCTGTAGGGGCCCGTAGGGTTCCTTCCATAGGGGCTGGCAGTGTTCCGTAGGGGCCTCTAGGATTGTGTAAGTGCCCGCAGGAGTCTGTAGGAGTCTGTGGGATTCTGTAAGGTTCCGGAGGGTTCCGTAGGGGCCCGTAGAGTTCCGTAGTGGCTGGTAAAGTTCCGTAGGGCCCTGTGGGGTTCTGTATGGACCTGTAGGGTTCCGTAGGGGCCTGCAGGGTTCTGTAAGTGCCCGCAGGTGTCTGTAGGGTTCCGTAGGGGCCTGCAGGGTTTCGTAGGCACCTGCAGTGTTCTGTAGGAGCCCATAGGGTTTTAGTGAGGTTCTGTTGTGTCGCTAAGGGTCTTGTAGAGTGCTGTCGGGTCCTGGAGTATTCTGTAGGGTTCCAGAGGGGCTCGTAGGGTTCCGTCAAAATCTGTAGGCTTCCCTAGGGGCCCATAGAGTCCCGTAGATTTCCGTAGGGACCTGTAGGGTTGTGTAAGTGCCCGCAGGGGTTGGTAGGAGCTTGTAGGGTTCCATAAGTTTCCAGAGGGTTGTTTAGGGTTCCGTAGTGGTCTGGGGTGTTCCCTAGGGGCCTGTAGAGTCTCGCACGGTTCCGTTGGGGCCTGTGGTGTTCCCTAGGGGCCTCTAGAGTCTCGTACAGTTCCGTAGGGTCCTGTAGGTTTCCATAAGCGCCCGCAGAGGTCTGAAGGGGCCCGTCCTGTTCCGTAAGGATCCACAGGGCTCCGTAGAGCTTCGTAGGTTTCCTAGAGGCCTGTAGAGTACCGCAGGAGCCAGTAGTGTTCTGTAGGGGCCCGTAGGGTTCCTTCCATAGGGGCTGGCAGTGTTCCGTAGGGGCCTCTAGGATTGTGTAAGTGCCCGCAGGAGTCTGTAGGAGTCTGTGGGATTCTGTAAGGTTCCGGAGGGTTCTGCAGGGTTCCGTAGGGGCCCGTAGAGTTCCGTAGTGGCTGGTAAAGTTCCGTAGGGCCCTGTGGGGTTCTGTATGGACCTGTAGGGTTCCATAGGGGCCTGCAGGGTTCTGTAAGTGCCCGCAGGTGTCTGTAGGGTTCCGTAGGGGCCTGCAGGGTTTCGTAGGCACCTGCAGTGTTCTGTAGGAGCCCATAGGGTTTTAGTGAGGTTCCGTTGTGTCGCTAAGGGTCTTGTAGAGTGCTGTCGGGTCCTGGAGTATTCTGTAGGGTTCCAGAGGGGCTCGTAGGGTTCCGTCAAAATCTGTAGGCTTCCCTAGGGGCCCATAGAGTCCTGTAGATTTCCGTAGGGGCCTGTAGGGTCGTGTAAGTGCCCGCAGGGGTTGGTAGGAGCTTGTAGGGTGCCATATGTTTCCGGAGGGTTGTGCAGGGTTCCGTAGGGGCCTGTGGTGTTCCCTAGGGGCCTGTAGAGTCTCGTACAGTTCCGTAGGGGCCTGTAGTGTTCCCTAGGGGCCTGTAGAGTCTCGTACAGTTCCGTAGGGTCCTGTAGGTTTCCATAAGTGCCCGCAGAGGTCTGAAGGGGCCCGTCCTGTTCCGTAAGGATCCATAGGGTTCCGTAGAGCTTCGTAGGTTCCCTAGAGGCCTGTAGAGTACTGCAGGAGCCAGTAGTGTTCTGTAGGGGCCCGTAGGGTTCCTTCCATAGGGGCTGGCAGTGTTCCGTAGGGGCCTCTAGGATTGTGTAAGTGCCCGCAGGAGTCTGTAGGAGTCTGTGGGATTCTGTAAGGTTCCGGAGGGTTCCGTAGGGGCCCGTAGAGTTCCGTAGTGGCTGGTAAAGTTCCGTAGGGCCCTGTGGGGTTCTGTATGGACCTGTAGGGTTCCGTAGGGGCCTGCAGGGTTCTGTAAGTGCCCGCAGGTGTCTGTAGGGTTCCGTAGGGGCCTGCAGGGTTTCGTAGGCACCTGCAGTGTTCTGTAGGAGCCCATAGGGTTTTAGTGAGGTTCCGTTGTGTTGCTAAGGGTCTTGTAGAGTGCTGTCGGGTCCTGGAGTATTCTGTAGGGTTCCAGAGGGGCTCGTAGGGTTCCGTCAAAATCTGTAGGCTTCCCTAGGGGCCCATAGAGTCCTGTAGATTTCCGTAGGGGCCTGTAGGGTTGTGTAAGTGCCCGCAGGGGTTGGTAGGAGCTTGTAGGGTGCCATATGTTTCCGGAGGGTTGTGTCGGGTTCCGTAGGGGCCTGTGGTGTTCCCTAGGGGCCTGTAGAGTCTCGTACAGTTCCGTAGGGGCCTGTAGTGTTCCCTAGGGGCCTGTAGAGTCTCGTACAGTTCCGTAGGGTCCTGTAGGTTTCCATAAGTGCCCGCAGAGGTCTGAAGGGGCCCGTCCTGTTCCGTAAGGATCCATAGGGTTCCGTAGAGCTTCGTAGGTTCCCTAGAGGCCTGTAGAGTACTGCAGGAGCCAGTAGTGTTCTGTAGGGGCCCGTAGGGTTCCTTCCATAGGGGCTGGCAGTGTTCCGTAGGGGCCTCTAGGGTTGAGTAAGTGCCCGCAGGAGTCTGTGGGATTCTGTAAGGTTCCGGAGGGTTCTGCAGGGTTCCGTAGGGGCCCGTAGAGTTCCGTAGTGGCTGGTAAAGTTCCGTAGGGCCCTGTACCCTTCCGTAACTGTCTGCAAGGATCTTTAGGCTTCCGTAGGGGCTGGTAGGGTTCCATAAAGTTCCGTGGGTTCCTGCAGAGTTCTGCAAGTGCCCGCAAGGGCCTGTAGGGGCGCACAGTGTTTCTGTCAGGTTCCGTAGAGTTCCGTAGGGGCCATAGGTTTCCGTAGTGGCTGGTAGTATTCCGTAGGGGTCTGTAGGGTTCCGTAGGCACCTGCAGTGTTCTGTAGGAGCCCATAGGGTTTTAGTGAGGTTCTGTTGTGTCGCTAAGGGTCTTGTAGAGTGCTGTCGGGTCCTGGAGTATTCTGTAGGGTTCCAGAGGGGCTCGTAGGGTTCCGTCAAAATCTGTAGGCTTCCCTAGGGGCCCATAGAGTCCCGTAGATTTCCGTAGGGACCTGTAGGGTTGTGTAAGTGCCCGCAGGGGTTGGTAGGAGCTTGTAGGGTTCCATAAGTTTCCAGAGGGTTGTTTAGGGTTCCGTAGTGGTCTGGGGTGTTCCCTAGGGGCCTGTAGAGTCTCGCACGGTTCCGTTGGGGCCTGTGGTGTTCCCTAGGGGCCTCTAGAGTCTCGTACAGTTCCGTAGGGTCCTGTAGGTTTCCATAAGCGCCCGCAGAGGTCTGAAGGGGCCCGTCCTGTTCCGTAAGGATCCACAGGGCTCCGTAGAGCTTCGTAGGTTTCCTAGAGGCCTGTAGAGTACCGCAGGAGCCAGTAGTGTTCTGTAGGGGCCCGTAGGGTTCCTTCCATAGGGGCTGGCAGTGTTCCGTAGGGGCCTCTAGGATTGTGTAAGTGCCCGCAGGAGTCTGTAGGAGTCTGTGGGATTCTGTAAGGTTCCGGAGGGTTCTGCAGGGTTCCGTAGGGGCCCGTAGAGTTCCGTAGTGGCTGGTAAAGTTCCGTAGGGCCCTGTGGGGTTCTGTATGGACCTGTAGGGTTCCGTAGGGGCCTGCAGGGTTCTGTAAGTGCCCGCAGGTGTCTGTAGGGTTCCGTAGGGGCCTGCAGGGTTTCGTAGGCACCTGCAGTGTTCTGTAGGAGCCCATAGGGTTTTAGTGAGGTTCCGTTGTGTCGCTAAGGGTCTTGTAGAGTGCTGTCGGGTCCTGGAGTATTCTGTAGGGTTCCAGAGGGGCTCGTAGGGTTCCGTCAAAATCTGTAGGCTTCCCTAGGGGCCCATAGAGTCCTGTAGATTTCCGTAGGGGCCTGTAGGGTCGTGTAAGTGCCCGCAGGGGTTGGTAGGAGCTTGTAGGGTGCCATATGTTTCCGGAGGGTTGTGCAGGGTTCCGTAGGGGCCTGTGGTGTTCCCTAGGGGCCTGTAGAGTCTCGTACAGTTCCGTAGGGTCCTGTAGGTTTCCATAAGTGCCCGCAGAGGTCTGAAGGGGCCCGTCCTGTTCCGTAAGGATCCATAGGGTTCCGTAGAGCTTCGTAGGTTCCCTAGAGGCCTGTAGAGTACTGCAGGAGCCAGTAGTGTTCTGTAGGGGCCCGTAGGGTTCCTTCCATAGGGGCTGGCAGTGTTCCGTAGGGGCCTCTAGGATTGTGTAAGTGCCCGCAGGAGTCTGTGGGATTCTGTAAGGTTCCGGAGGGTTCTGCAGGGTTCCGTAGGGGCCCGTAGAGTTCCGTAGTGGCTGGTAAAGTTCCGTAGGGCCCTGTGGGGTTCTGTATGGACCTGTAGGGTTCCGTAGGGGCCTGCAGGGTTCTGTAAGTGCCCGCAGGTGTCTGTAGGGTTCCGTAGGGGCCTGCAGGGTTTCGTAGGCACCTGCAGTGTTCTGTAGGAGCCCATAGGGTTTTAGTGAGGTTCCGTTGTGTGGCTAAGGGTCTTGTAGAGTGCTGTCGGGTCCTGGAGTATTCTGTAGGGTTCCAGAGGGGCTCGTAGGGTTCCGTCAAAATCTGTAGGCTTCCCTAGGGGCCCATAGAGTCCTGTAGATTTCCGTAGGGGCCTGTAGGGTTGTGTAAGTGCCCGCAGGGGTTGTAGGGTGCCATATGTTTCCGGAGGGTTGTGTAGGGTTCCGTAGGGGCCTGTGGTGTTCCCTAGGGGCCTGTAGAGTCTCGTACAGTTCCGTAGGGGCCTGTAGTGTTCCCTAGGGGCCTGTAGAGTCTCATACAGTTCCGTAGGGTCCTGTAGGTTTCCATAAGCGCCCGCAGAGGTCTGAAGGGGCCCGTCCTGTTCCGTAAGGATCCATAGGGTTCCGTAGAGCTTCGTAGGTTCCCTAGAGGCCTGTAGAGTACTGCAGGAGCCAGTAGTGTTCTGTAGGGGCCCGTAGGGTTCCTTCCATAGGGGCTGGCAGTGTTCCGTAGGGGCCTCTAGGATTGTGTAAGTGCCCGTAGGAGTCTGTGGGATTCTGTAAGGTTCCGGAGGGTTCCGTAGGGGCCCGTAGAGTTCCGTAGTGGCTGGTAAAGTTCCGTAGGGCCCTGTGGGGTTCTGTATGGACCTGTAGGGTTCCGTAGGGGCCTGCAGGGTTCTGTAAGTGCCCGCAGGTGTCTGTAGGGTTCCGTAGGGGCCTGCAGGGTTTCGTAGGCACCTGCAGTGTTCTGTAGGAGCCCATAGGGTTTTAGTGAGGTTCCGTTGTGTGGCTAAGGGTCTTGTAGAGTGCTGTCGGGTCCTGGAGTATTCTGTAGGGTTCCAGAGGGGCTCGTAGGGTTCCGTCAAAATCTGTAGGCTTCCCTAGGGGCCCATAGAGTCCTGTAGATTTCCGTAGGGGCCTGTAGGGTTGTGTAAGTGCCCGCAGGGGTTGGTAGGAGCTTGTAGGGTGCCATATGTTTCCGAAGGGTTGTGTAGGGTTCCGTAGGGGCCTGTGGTGTTCCCTAGGGGCCTGTAGAGTCTCGTACAGTTCCGTAGGGGCCTGTAGTGTTCCCTAGGGGCCTGTAGAGTCTCGTACAGTTCCGTAGGGTCCTGTAGGTTTCCATAAGTGCCCGCAGAGGTCTGAAGGGGCCCGTCCTGTTCCGTAAGGATCCATAGGGTTCCGTAGAGCTTCGTAGGTTCCCTAGAGGCCTGTAGAGTACTGCAGGAGCCAGTAGTGTTCTGTAGGGGCCCGTAGGGTTCCTTCCATAGGGGCTGGCAGTGTTCCGTAGGGGCCTCTAGGGTTGAGTAAGTGCCCGCAGGAGTCTGTGGGATTCTGTAAGGTTCCGGAGGGTTCTGCAGGGTTCCGTAGGGGCCCGTAGAGTTCCGTAGTGGCTGGTAAAGTTCCGTAGGGCCCTGTACCGTTCCGTAACTGTCTGCAAGGATCTTTAGGCTTCCGTAGGGGCTGGTAGGGTTCCATAAAGTTCCGTGGGTTCCTGCAGAGTTCTGCAAGTGCCCGCAAGGGCCTGTAGGGGCGCACAGTGTTTCTGTCAGGTTCCGTAGAGTTCCGTAGGGGCCATAGGTTTCCGTAGTGGCTGGTAGTATTCCGTAGGGGTCTGTAGGGTTCCGTAGGCACCTGCAGTGTTCTGTAGGAGCCCATAGGGTTTTAGTGAGGTTCTGTTGTGTCGCTAAGGGTCTTGTAGAGTGCTGTCGGGTCCTGGAGTATTCTGTAGGGTTCCAGAGGGGCTCGTAGGGTTCCGTCAAAATCTGTAGGCTTCCCTAGGGGCCCATAGAGTCCCGTAGATTTCCGTAGGGGCCTGTAGGGTTGTGTAAGTGCCCGCAGGGGTTGGTAGGAGCTTGTAGGGTTCCATAAGTTTCCAGAGGGTTGTTTAGGGTTCCGTAGTGGTCTGTGGTGTTCCCTAGGGGCCTGTAGAGTCTCGCACGGTTCCGTTGGGGCCTGTGGTGTTCCCTAGGGGCCTGTAGAGTCTCGTACAGTTCCGTAGGGTCCTGTAGGTTTCCATAAGCGCCCGCAGAGGTCTGAAGGGGCCCGTCCTGTTCCGTAAGGATCCACAGGGCTCCGTAGAGCTTCGTAGGTTCCCTAGAGGCCTGTAGAGTACCGCAGGAGCCAGTAGTGTTCTGTAGGGGCCCGTAGGGTTCCTTCCATAGGGGCTGGCAGTGTTCCGTAGGGGCCTCTAGGATTGTGTAAGTGCCCGCAGGAGTCTGTAGGAGTCTGTGGGATTCTGTAAGGTTCCGGAGGGTTCTGCAGGGTTCCGTAGGGGCCCGTAGAGTTCCGTAGTGGCTGGTAAAGTTCCGTAGGGCCCTGTACCCTTCCGTAACTGTCTGCAAGGATCTTTAGGCTTCCGTAGGGGCTGGTAGGGTTCCATAAAGTTCCGTGGGTTCCTGCAGAGTTCTGCAAGTGCCCGCAAGGGCCTGTAGGGGCGCACAGTGTTTCTGTCAGGTTCCGTAGAGTTCCGTAGGGGCCATAGGTTTCCGTAGTGGCTGGTAGTATTCCGTAGGGGTCTGTAGGGTTCCGTAGGCACCTGCAGTGTTCTGTAGGAGCCCATAGGGTTTTAGTGAGGTTCTGTTGTGTCGCTAAGGGTCTTGTAGAGTGCTGTCGGGTCCTGGAGTATTCTGTAGGGTTCCAGAGGGGCTCGTAGGGTTCCGTCAAAATCTGTAGGCTTCCCTAGGGGCCCATAGAGTCCCGTAGATTTCCGTAGGGGCCTGTAGGGTTGTGTAAGTGCCCGCAGGGGTTGGTAGGAGCTTGTAGGGTTCCATAAGTTTCCAGAGGGTTGTTTAGGGTTCCGTAGTGGTCTGGGGTGTTCCCTAGGAGCCTGTAGAGTCTCGCACGGTTCCGTTGGGGCCTGTGGTGTTCCCTAGGGGCCTCTAGAGTCTCGTACAGTTCCGTAGGGTCCTGTAGGTTTCCATAAGCGCCCGCAGAGGTCTGAAGGGGCCCGTCCTGTTCCGTAAGGATCCACAGGGCTCCGTAGAGCTTCGTAGGTTTCCTAGAGGCCTGTAGAGTACCGCAGGAGCCAGTAGTGTTCTGTAGGGGCCCGTAGGGTTCCTTCCATAGGGGCTGGCAGTGTTCCGTAGGGGCCTCTAGGATTGTGTAAGTGCCCGCAGGAGTCTGTAGGAGTCTGTGGGATTCTGTAAGGTTCCGGAGGGTTCTGCAGGGTTCCGTAGGGGCCCGTAGAGTTCCGTAGTGGCTGGTAAAGTTCCGTAGGGCCCTGTGGGGTTCTCTATGGACCTGTAGGGTTCCGTAGGGGCCTGCAGGGTTCTGTAAGTGCCCGCAGGTGTCTGTAGGGTTCCGTAGGGGCCTGCAGGGTTTCGTAGGCACCTGCAGTGTTCTGTAGGAGCCCATAGGGTTTTAGTGAGGTTCCGTTGTGTGGCTAAGGGTCTTGTAGAGTGCTGTCGGGTCCTGGAGTATTCTGTAGGGTTCCAGAGGGGCTCGTAGGGTTCAGTCAAAATCTGTAGGCTTCCCTAGGGGCCCATAGAGTCCTGTAGATTTCCGTAGGGGCCTGTAGGGTTGTGTAAGTGCCCGCAGGGGTTGTAGGGTGCCATATGTTTCCGGAGGGTTGTGTAGGGTTCCGTAGGGGCCTGTGGTGTTCCCTAGGGGCCTGTAGAGTCTCGTACAGTTCCGTAGGGGCCTGTAGTGTTCCCTAGGGGCCTGTAGAGTCTCATACAGTTCCGTAGGGTCCTGTAGGTTTCCATAAGTGCCCGCAGAGGTCTGAAGGGGCCCGTCCTGTTCCGTAAGGATCCATAGGGTTCCGTAGAGCTTCGTAGGTTCCCTAGAGGCCTGTAGAGTACTGCAGGAGCCAGTAGTGTTCTGTAGGGGCCCGTAGGGTTCCTTCCATAGGGGCTGGCAGTGTTCCGTAGGGGCCTCTAGGATTGTGTAAGTGCCCGCAGGAGTCTGTGGGATTCTGTAAGGTTCCGGAGGGTTCTGCAGGGTTCCGTAGGGGCCCGTAGAGTTCCGTAGTGGCTGGTAAAGTTCCGTAGGGCCCTGTACCCTTCCGTAACTGTCTGCAAGGATCTTTAGGCTTCCGTAGGGGCTGGTAGGGTTCCATAAAGTTCCGTGGGTTCCTGCAGAGTTCTGCAAGTGCCCGCAAGGGCCTGTAGGGGCGCACAGTGTTTCTGTCAGGTTCCGTAGAGTTCCGTAGGGGCCATAGGTTTCCGTAGTGGCTGGTAGTATTCCGTAGGGGTCTGTAGGGTTCCGTAGGCACCTGCAGTGTTCTGTAGGAGCCCATAGGGTTTTAGTGAGGTTCTGTTGTGTCGCTAAGGGTCTTGTAGAGTGCTGTCGGGTCCTGGAGTATTCTGTAGGGTTCCAGAGGGGCTCGTAGGGTTCCGTCAAAATCTGTAGGCTTCCCTAGGGGCCCATAGAGTCCCGTAGATTTCCGTAGGGGCCTGTAGGGTTGTGTAAGTGCCCGCAGGGGTTGGTAGGAGCTTGTAGGGTTCCATAAGTTTCCAGAGGGTTGTTTAGGGTTCCGTAGTGGTCTGGGGTGTTCCCTAGGAGCCTGTAGAGTCTCGCACGGTTCCGTTGGGGCCTGTGGTGTTCCCTAGGGGCCTGTAGAGTCTCGTACAGTTCCGTAGGGTCCTGTAGGTTTCCATAAGCGCCCGCAGAGGTCTGAAGGGGCCCGTCCTGTTCCGTAAGGATCCACAGGGCTCCGTAGAGCTTCGTAGGTTTCCTAGAGGCCTGTAGAGTACCGCAGGAGCCAGTAGTGTTCTGTAGGGGCCCGTAGGGTTCCTTCCATAGGGGCTGGCAGTGTTCCGTAGGGGCCTCTAGGATTGTGTAAGTGCCCGCAGGAGTCTGTAGGAGTCTGTGGGATTCTGTAAGGTTCCGGAGGGTTCTGCAGGGTTCCGTAGGGGCCCGTAGAGTTCCGTAGTGGCTGGTAAAGTTCCGTAGGGCCCTGTGGGGTTCTGTATGGACCTGTAGGGTTCCGTAGGGGCCTGCAGGGTTCTGTAAGTGCCCGCAGGTGTCTGTAGGGTTCCGTAGGGGCCTGCAGGGTTTCGTAGGCACCTGCAGTGTTCTGTAGGAGCCCATAGGGTTTTAGTGAGGTTCCGTTGTGTCGCTAAGGGTCTTGTAGAGTGCTGTCGGGTCCTGGAGTATTCTGTAGGGTTCCAGAGGGGCTCGTAGGGTTCCGTCAAAATCTGTAGGCTTCCCTAGGGGCCCATAGAGTCCTGTAGATTTCCGTAGGGGCCTGTAGGGTCGTGTAAGTGCCCGCAGGGGTTGGTAGGAGCTTGTAGGGTGCCATATGTTTCCAGAGGGTTGTGTAGGGTTCCGTAGGGGCCTGTGGTGTTCCCTAGGGGCCTGTAGAGTCTCGTACAGTTCCGTAGGGTCCTGTAGGTTTCCATAAGTGCCCGCAGAGGTCTGAAGGGGCCCGTCCTGTTCCGTAAGGATCCATAGGGTTCCGTAGAGCTTCGTAGGTTCCCTAGAGGCCTGTAGAGTACTGCAGGAGCCAGTAGTGTTCTGTAGGGGCCCGTAGGGTTCCTTCCATAGGGGCTGGCAGTGTTCCGTAGGGGCCTCTAGGATTGTGTAAGTGCCCGCAGGAGTCTGTGGGATTCTGTAAGGTTCCGGAGGGTTCTGCAGGGTTCCGTAGGGGCCCGTAGAGTTCCGTAGTGGCTGGTAAAGTTCCGTAGGGCCCTGTACCGTTCCGTAACTGTCTGCAAGGATCTTTAGGCTTCCGTAGGGGCTGG
Source organism: Numenius arquata (assembly GCF_964106895.1). Lineage (NCBI taxonomy): Eukaryota > Metazoa > Chordata > Aves > Charadriiformes > Scolopacidae > Numenius > Numenius arquata. Next base: position 22,850 of record NW_027414899.1, read on the forward strand.
TAGGGTTCCATAAAGTTCCGTGGGTTCCTGCAGAGTTCTGCAAGTGCCCGCAAGGGCCTGTAGGGGCGCACAGTGTTTCTGTCAGGTTCCGTAGAGTTCCGTAGGGGCCATAGGTTTCCGTAGTGGCTGGTAGTATTCCGTAGGGGTCTGTAGGGTTCCGTAGGCACCTGCAGTGTTCTGTAGGAGCCCATAGGGTTTTAGTGAGGTTCTGTTGTGTCGCTAAGGGTCTTGTAGAGTGCTGTCGGGTCCTGGAGTATTCTGTAGGGTTCCAGAGGGGCTCGTAGGGTTCCGTCAAAATCTGTAGGCTTCCCTAGGGGCCCATAGAGTCCCGTAGATTTCCGTAGGGGCCTGTAGGGTTGTGTAAGTGCCCGCAGGGGTTGGTAGGAGCTTGTAGGGTTCCATAAGTTTCCAGAGGGTTGTTTAGGGTTCCGTAGTGGTCTGGGGTGTTCCCTAGGGGCCTGTAGAGTCTCGCACGGTTCCGTTGGGGCCTGTGGTGTTCCCTAGGGGCCTGTAGAGTCTCGTACAGTTCCGTAGGGTCCTGTAGGTTTCCATAAGCGCCCGCAGAGGTCTGAAGGGGCCCGTCCTGTTCCGTAAGGATCCACAGGGCTCCGTAGAGCTTCGTAGGTTCCCTAGAGGCCTGTAGAGTACCGCAGGAGCCAGTAGTGTTCTGTAGGGGCCCGTAGGGTTCCTTCCATAGGGGCTGGCAGTGTTCCGTAGGGGCCTCTAGGATTGTGTAAGTGCCCGCAGGAGTCTGTAGGAGTCTGTGGGATTCTGTAAGGTTCCGGAGGGTTCTGCAGGGTTCCGTAGGGGCCCGTAGAGTTCCGTAGTGGCTGGTAAAGTTCCGTAGGGCCCTGTACCGTTCCGTAACTGTCTGCAAGGATCTTTAGGCTTCCGTAGGGGCTGGTAGGGTTCCATAAAGTTCCGTGGGTTCCTGCAGAGTTCTGCAAGTGCCCGCAAGGGCCTGTAGGGGCGCACAGTGTTTCTGTCAGGTTCCGTAGAGTTCCGTAGGGGCCATAGGTTTCCGTAGTGGCTGGTAGTATTCCGTAGGGGTCTGTAGGGTTCCGTAGGCACCTGCAGTGTTCTGTAGGAGCCCATAGGGTTTTAGTGAGGTTCTGTTGTGTCGCTAAGGGTCTTGTAGAGTGCTGTCGGGTCCTGGAGTATTCTGTAGGGTTCCAGAGGGGCTCGTAGGGTTCCGTCAAAATCTGTAGGCTTCCCTAGGGGCCCATAGAGTCCCGTAGATTTCCGTAGGGGCCTGTAGGGTTGTGTAAGTGCCCGCAGGGGTTGGTAGGAGCTTGTAGGGTTCCATAAGTTTCCAGAGGGTTGTTTAGGGTTCCGTAGTGGTCTGGGGTGTTCCCTAGGAGCCTGTAGAGTCTCGCACGGTTCCGTTGGGGCCTGTGGTGTTCCCTAGGGGCCTGTAGAGTCTCGTACAGTTCCGTAGGGTCCTGTAGGTTTCCATAAGCGCCCGCAGAGGTCTGAAGGGGCCCGTCCTGTTCCGTAAGGATCCACAGGGCTCCGTAGAGCTTCGTAGGTTTCCTAGAGGCCTGTAGAGTACCGCAGGAGCCAGTAGTGTTCTGTAGGGGCCCGTAGGGTTCCTTCCATAGGGGCTGGCAGTGTTCCGTAGGGGCCTCTAGGATTGTGTAAGTGCCCGCAGGAGTCTGTAGGAGTCTGTGGGATTCTGTAAGGTTCCGGAGGGTTCTGCAGGGTTCCGTAGGGGCCCGTAGAGTTCCGTAGTGGCTGGTAAAGTTCCCTAGGGCCCTGTGGGGTTCTCTATGGACCTGTAGGGTTCCGTAGGGGCCTGCAGGGTTCTGTAAGTGCCCGCAGGTGTCTGTAGGGTTCCGTAGGGGCCTGCAGGGTTTCGTAGGCACCTGCAGTGTTCTGTAGGAGCCCATAGGGTTTTAGTGAGGTTCCGTTGTGTGGCTAAGGGTCTTGTAGAGTGCTGTCGGGTCCTGGAGTATTCTGTAGGGTTCCAGAGGGGCTCGTAGGGTTCCGTCAAAATCTGTAGGCTTCCCTAGGGGCCCATAGAGTCCCGTAGATTTCCGTAGGGGCCTGTAGGGTTGTGTAAGTGCCCGCAGGGGTTGTAGGGTGCCATATGTTTCCGGAGGGTTGTGTAGGGTTCCGTAGGGGCCTGTGGTGTTCCCTAGGGGCCTGTAGAGTCTCGTACAGTTCCGTAGGGGCCTGTAGTGTTCCCTAGGGGCCTGTAGAGTCTCATACAGTTCCGTAGGGTCCTGTAGGTTTCCATAAGTGCCCGCAGAGGTCTGAAGGGGCCCGTCCTGTTCCGTAAGGATCCATAGGGTTCCGTAGAGCTTCGTAGGTTCCCTAGAGGCCTGTAGAGTACTGCAGGAGCCAGTAGTGTTCTGTAGGGGCCCGTAGGGTTCCTTCCATAGGGGCTGGCAGTGTTCCGTAGGGGCCTCTAGGATTGTGTAAGTGCCCGCAGGAGTCTGTGGGATTCTGTAAGGTTCCGGAGGGTTCTGCAGGGTTCCGTAGGGGCCCGTAGAGTTCCGTAGTGGCTGGTAAAGTTCCGTAGGGCCCTGTACCCTTCCGTAACTGTCTGCAAGGATCTTTAGGCTTCCGTAGGGGCTGGTAGGGTTCCATAAAGTTCCGTGGGTTCCTGCAGAGTTCTGCAAGTGCCCGCAAGGGCCTGTAGGGGCGCACAGTGTTTCTGTCAGGTTCCGTAGAGTTCCGTAGGGGCCATAGGTTTCCGTAGTGGCTGGTAGTATTCCGTAGGGGTCTGTAGGGTTCCGTAGGCACCTGCAGTGTTCTGTAGGAGCCCATAGGGTTTTAGTGAGGTTCTGTTGTGTCGCTAAGGGTCTTGTAGAGTGCTGTCGGGTCCTGGAGTATTCTGTAGGGTTCCAGAGGGGCTCGTAGGGTTCCGTCAAAATCTGTAGGCTTCCCTAGGGGCCCATAGAGTCCCGTAGATTTCCGTAGGGGCCTGTAGGGTTGTGTAAGTGCCCGCAGGGGTTGGTAGGAGCTTGTAGGGTTCCATAAGTTTCCAGAGGGTTGTTTAGGGTTCCGTAGTGGTCTGGGGTGTTCCCTAGGAGCCTGTAGAGTCTCGCACGGTTCCGTTGGGGCCTGTGGTGTTCCCTAGGGGCCTGTAGAGTCTCGTACAGTTCCGTAGGGTCCTGTAGGTTTCCATAAGCGCCCGCAGAGGTCTGAAGGGGCCCGTCCTGTTCCGTAAGGATCCACAGGGCTCCGTAGAGCTTCGTAGGTTTCCTAGAGGCCTGTAGAGTACCGCAGGAGCCAGTAGTGTTCTGTAGGGGCCCGTAGGGTTCCTTCCATAGGGGCTGGCAGTGTTCCGTAGGGGCCTCTAGGATTGTGTAAGTGCCCGCAGGAGTCTGTAGGAGTCTGTGGGATTCTGTAAGGTTCCGGAGGGTTCTGCAGGGTTCCGTAGGGGCCCGTAGAGTTCCGTAGTGGCTGGTAAAGTTCCGTAGGGCCCTGTGGGGTTCTGTATGGACCTGTAGGGTTCCGTAGGGGCCTGCAGGGTTCTGTAAGTGCCCGCAGGTGTCTGTAGGGTTCCGTAGGGGCCTGCAGGGTTTCGTAGGCACCTGCAGTGTTCTGTAGGAGCCCATAGGGTTTTAGTGAGGTTCCGTTGTGTCGCTAAGGGTCTTGTAGAGTGCTGTCGGGTCCTGGAGTATTCTGTAGGGTTCCAGAGGGGCTCGTAGGGTTCCGTCAAAATCTGTAGGCTTCCCTAGGGGCCCATAGAGTCCTGTAGATTTCCGTAGGGGCCTGTAGGGTCGTGTAAGTGCCCGCAGGGGTTGGTAGGAGCTTGTAGGGTGCCATATGTTTCCGGAGGGTTGTGTAGGGTTCCGTAGGGGCCTGTGGTGTTCCCTAGGGGCCTGTAGAGTCTCGTACAGTTCCGTAGGGTCCTGTAGGTTTCCATAAGTGCCCGCAGAGGTCTGAAGGGGCCCGTCCTGTTCCGTAAGGATCCATAGGGTTCCGTAGAGCTTCGTAGGTTCCCTAGAGGCCTGTAGAGTACTGCAGGAGCCAGTAGTGTTCTGTAGGGGCCCGTAGGGTTCCTTCCATAGGGGCTGGCAGTGTTCCGTAGGGGCCTCTAGGATTGTGTAAGTGCCCGCAGGAGTCTGTGGGATTCTGTAAGGTTCCGGAGGGTTCTGCAGGGTTCCGTAGGGGCCCGTAGAGTTCCGTAGTGGCTGGTAAAGTTCCGTAGGGCCCTGTACCGTTCCGTAACTGTCTGCAAGGATCTTTAGGCTTCCGTAGGGGCTGGTAGGGTTCCATAAAGTTCCGTGGGTTCCTGCAGAGTTCTGCAAGTGCCCGCAAGGGCCTGTAGGGGCGCACAGTGTTTCTGTCAGGTTCCGTAGAGTTCCGTAGGGGCCATAGGTTTCCGTAGTGGCTGGTAGTATTCCGTAGGGGTCTGTAGGGTTCCGTAGGCACCTGCAGTGTTCTGTAGGAGCCCATAGGGTTTTAGTGAGGTTCTGTTGTGTCGCTAAGGGTCTTGTAGAGTGCTGTCGGGTCCTGGAGTATTCTGTAGGGTTCCAGAGGGGCTCGTAGGGTTCCGTCAAAATCTGTAGGCTTCCCTAGGGGCCCATAGAGTCCCGTAGATTTCCGTAGGGGCCTGTAGGGTTGTGTAAGTGCCCGCAGGGGTTGGTAGGAGCTTGTAGGGTTCCATAAGTTTCCAGAGGGTTGTTTAGGGTTCCGTAGTGGTCTGGGGTGTTCCCTAGGAGCCTGTAGAGTCTCGCACGGTTCCGTTGGGGCCTGTGGTGTTCCCTAGGGGCCTGTAGAGTCTCGTACAGTTCCGTAGGGTCCTGTAGGTTTCCATAAGCGCCCGCAGAGGTCTGAAGGGGCCCGTCCTGTTCCGTAAGGATCCACAGGGCTCCGTAGAGCTTCGTAGGTTTCCTAGAGGCCTGTAGAGTACCGCAGGAGCCAGTAGTGTTCTGTAGGGGCCCGTAGGGTTCCTTCCATAGGGGCTGGCAGTGTTCCGTAGGGGCCTCTAGGATTGTGTAAGTGCCCGCAGGAGTCTGTAGGAGTCTGTGGGATTCTGTAAGGTTCCGGAGGGTTCTGCAGGGTTCCGTAGGGGCCCGTAGAGTTCCGTAGTGGCTGGTAAAGTTCCGTAGGGCCCTGTGGGGTTCTGTATGGACCTGTAGGGTTCCGTAGGGGCCTGCAGGGTTCTGTAAGTGCCCGCAGGTGTCTGTAGGGTTCCGTAGGGGCCTGCAGGGTTTCGTAGGCACCTGCAGTGTTCTGTAGGAGCCCATAGGGTTTTAGTGAGGTTCCGTTGTGTGGCTAAGGGTCTTGTAGAGTGCTGTCGGGTCCTGGAGTATTCTGTAGGGTTCCAGAGGGGCTCGTAGGGTTCCGTCAAAATCTGTAGGCTTCCCTAGGGGCCCATAGAGTCCTGTAGATTTCCGTAGGGGCCTGTAGGGTCGTGTAAGTGCCCGCAGGGGTTGGTAGGAGCTTGTAGGGTGCCATATGTTTCCGGAGGGTTGTGTCGGGTTCCGTAGGGGCCTGTGGTGTTCCCTAGGGGCCTGTAGAGTCTCGTACAGTTCCGTAGGGTCCTGTAGGTTTCCATAAGTGCCCGCAGAGGTCTGAAGGGGCCCGTCCTGTTCCGTAAGGATCCATAGGGTTCCGTAGAGCTTCGTAGGTTCCCTAGAGGCCTGTAGAGTACTGCAGGAGCCAGTAGTGTTCTGTAGGGGCCCGTAGGGTTCCTTCCATAGGGGCTGGCAGTGTTCCGTAGGGGCCTCTAGGATTGTGTAAGTGCCCGCAGGAGTCTGTGGGATTCTGTAAGGTTCCGGAGGGTTCTGCAGGGTTCCGTAGGGGCCCGTAGAGTTCCGTAGTGGCTGGTAAAGTTCCGTAGGGCCCTGTACCGTTCCGTAACTGTCTGCAAGGATCTTTAGGCTTCCGTAGGGGCTGGTAGGGTTCCATAAAGTTCCGTGGGTTCCTGCAGAGTTCTGCAAGTGCCTGCAAGGGCCTGTAGGGGCGCACAGTGTTTCTGTCAGGTTCCGTAGAGTTCCGTAGGGGCCATAGGTTTCCGTAGTGGCTGGTAGTATTCCGTAGGGGTCTGTAGGGTTCCGTAGGCACCTGCAGTGTTCTGTAGGAGCCCATAGGGTTTTAGTGAGGTTCTGTTGTGTCGCTAAGGGTCTTGTAGAGTGCTGTCGGGTCCTGGAGTATTCTGTAGGGTTCCAGAGGGGCTCGTAGGGTTCCGTCAAAATCTGTAGGCTTCCCTAGGGGCCCATAGAGTCCCGTAGATTTCCGTAGGGGCCTGTAGGGTTGTGTAAGTGCCCGCAGGGGTTGGTAGGAGCTTGTAGGGTTCCATAAGTTTCCAGAGGGTTGTTTAGGGTTCCGTAGTGGTCTGGGGTGTTCCCTAGGAGCCTGTAGAGTCTCGCACGGTTCCGTTGGGGCCTGTGGTGTTCCCTAGGGGCCTGTAGAGTCTCGTACAGTTCCGTAGGGTCCTGTAGGTTTCCATAAGCGCTCGCAGAGGTCTGAAGGGGCCCGTCCTGTTCCGTAAGGATCCACAGGGCTCCGTAGAGCTTCGTAGGTTTCCTAGAGGCCTGTAGAGTACCGCAGGAGCCAGTAGTGTTCTGTAGGGGCCCGTAGGGTTCCTTCCATAGGGGCTGGCAGTGTTCCGTAGGGGCCTCTAGGATTGTGTAAGTGCCCGCAGGAGTCTGTAGGAGTCTGTGGGATTCTGTAAGGTTCCGGAGGGTTCTGCAGGGTTCCGTAGGGGCCCGTAGAGTTCCGTAGTGGCTGGTAAAGTTCCGTAGGGCCCTGTGGGGTTCTGTATGGACCTGTAGGGTTCCGTAGGGGCCTGCAGGGTTCTGTAAGTGCCCGCAGGTGTCTGTAGGGTTCCGTAGGGGCCTGCAGGGTTTCGTAGGCACCTGCAGTGTTCTGTAGGAGCCCATAGGGTTTTAGTGAGGTTCCGTTGTGTCGCTAAGGGTCTTGTAGAGTGCTGTCGGGTCCTGGAGTATTCTGTAGGGTTCCAGAGTGGCTCGTAGGGTTCCGTCAAAATCTGTAGGCTTCCCTAGGGGCCCATAGAGTCCTGTAGATTTCCGTAGGGGCCTGTAGGGTTGTGTAAGTGCCCGCAGGGGTTGTAGGGTGCCATATGTTTCCGGAGGGTTGTGTAGGGTTCCGTAGGGGCCTGTGGTGTTCCCTAGGGGCCTGTAGAGTCTCGTACAGTTCCGTAGGGGCCTGTAGTGTTCCCTAGGGGCCTGTAGAGTCTCGTACAGTTCCGTAGGGTCCTGTAGGTTTCCATAAGTGCCCGCAGAGGTCTGAAGGGGCCCGTCCTGTTCCGTAAGGATCCATAGGGTTCCGTAGAGCTTCGTAGGTTCCCTAGAGGCCTGTAGAGTACTGCAGGAGCCAGTAGTGTTCTGTAGGGGCCCGTAGGGTTCCTTCCATAGGGGCTGGCAGTGTTCCGTAGGGGCCTCTAGGATTGTGTAAGTGCCCGCAGGAGTCTGTAGGAGTCTGTGGGATTCTGTAAGGTTCTGCAGGGTTCCGTAGGGGCCCGTAGAGTTCCGTAGTGGCTGGTAAAGTTCCGTAGGGCCCTGTGGGGTTCTGTATGGACCTGTAGGGTTCCGTAGGGGCCTGCAGGGTTCTGTAAGTGCCCGCAGGTGTCTGTAGGGTTCCGTAGGGGCCTGCAGGGTTTCGTAGGCACCTGCCAGTGTTCTGTAGGAGCCCATAGGGTTTTAGTGAGGTTCCGTTGTGTTGCTAAGGGTCTTGTAGAGTGCTGTCGGGTCCTGGAGTATTCTGTAGGGTTCCAGAGGGGCTCGTAGGGTTCCGTCAAAATCTGTAGGCTTCCCTAGGGGCCCATAGAGTCCTGTAGATTTCCGTAGGGGCCTGTAGGGTTGTGTAAGTGCCCGCAGGGGTTGGTAGGAGCTTGTAGGGTGCCATATGTTTCCGGAGGGTTGTGTCGGGTTCCGTAGGGGCCTGTGGTGTTCCCTAGGGGCCTGTAGAGTCTCGTACAGTTCCGTAGGGGCCTGTAGTGTTCCCTAGGGGCCTGTAGAGTCTCGTACAGTTCCGTAGGGTCCTGTAGGTTTCCATAAGTGCCCGCAGAGGTCTGAAGGGGCCCGTCCTGTTCCGTAAGGATCCATAGGGTTCTGTAGAGCTTCGTAGGTTCCCTAGAGGCCTGTAGAGTACTGCAGGAGCCAGTAGTGTTCTGTAGGGGCCCGTAGGGTTCCTTCCATAGGGGCTGGCAGTGTTCCGTAGGGGCCTCTAGGATTGTGTAAGTGCCCGCAGGAGTCTGTGGGATTCTGTAAGGTTCCGGAGGGTTCTGCAGGGTTCCGTAGGGGCCCGTAGAGTTCCGTAGTGGCTGGTAAAGTTCCGTAGGGCCCTGTACCGTTCCGTAACTGTCTGCAAGGATCTTTAGGCTTCCGTAGGGGCTGGTAGGGTTCCATAAAGTTCCGTGGGTTCCTGCAGAGTTCTGCAAGTGCCTGCAAGGGCCTGTAGGGGCGCACAGTGTTTCTGTCAGGTTCCGTAGAGTTCCGTAGGGGCCATAGGTTTCCGTAGTGGCTGGTAGTATTCCGTAGGGGTCTGTAGGGTTCCGTAGGCACCTGCAGTGTTCTGTAGGAGCCCATAGGGTTTTAGTGAGGTTCTGTTGTGTCGCTAAGGGTCTTGTAGAGTGCTGTCGGGTCCTGGAGTATTCTGTAGGGTTCCAGAGGGGCTCGTAGGGTTCCGTCAAAATCTGTAGGCTTCCCTAGGGGCCCATAGAGTCCCGTAGATTTCCGTAGGGGCCTGTAGGGTTGTGTAAGTGCCCGCAGGGGTTGGTAGGAGCTTGTAGGGTTCCATAAGTTTCCAGAGGGTTGTTTAGGGTTCCGTAGTGGTCTGGGGTGTTCCCTAGGAGCCTGTAGAGTCTCGCACGGTTCCGTTGGGGCCTGTGGTGTTCCCTAGGGGCCTGTAGAGTCTCGTACAGTTCCGTAGGGTCCTGTAGGTTTCCATAAGCGCTCGCAGAGGTCTGAAGGGGCCCGTCCTGTTCCGTAAGGATCCACAGGGCTCCGTAGAGCTTCGTAGGTTTCCTAGAGGCCTGTAGAGTACCGCAGGAGCCAGTAGTGTTCTGTAGGGGCCCGTAGGGTTCCTTCCATAGGGGCTGGCAGTGTTCCGTAGGGGCCTCTAGGATTGTGTAAGTGCCCGCAGGAGTCTGTAGGAGTCTGTGGGATTCTGTAAGGTTCTGGAGGGTTCTGCAGGGTTCTGTAGGGGCCCGTAGAGTTCCGTAGTGGCTGGTAAAGTTCCCTAGGGCCCTGTGGGGTTCTGTATGGACCTGTAGGGTTCCGTAGGGGCCTGCAGGGTTCTGTAAGTGCCCGCAGGTGTCTGTAGGGTTCCGTAGGGGCCTGCAGGGTTTCGTAGGCACCTGCAGTGTTCTGTAGGAGCCCATAGGGTTTTACTGAGGTTCCGTTGTGTTGCTAAGGGTCTTGTAGAGTTCTGTCGGGTCCTGGAGTATTCTGTAGGGTTCCAGAGGGGCTGGTAGGGTTCCGTCGAAATCTGTAGGCTTCCCTAGGGGCCCATAGAGTCCCGTAGATTTCCGTAGGGGCCTGTAGGGTTGTGTAAGTGCCCGCAGGGGTTGGTAGGAGCTTGTAGGGTGCCATAAGTTTCCAGAGGGTTGTGTAGGGTTCCGTAGGGGTCTGTGGTGTTCCCTAGGGGCCTGTAGAGTCTCGTACGGTTCCGTAGGGGCCTGTAGTGTTCCCTAGGGTCCTGTAGAGTCTCGTACAGTTCCGTAGGGTCCTGTAGGTTTCCATAAGCGCCCGCAGCGGTCTGAAGGGGCCCGTACTGTTCCGTAAGGATCCATAGGGTTCCGTAGAGCTTCGTAGGTTCCCTAGAGGCCTGTAGAGTACCGCAGGAGCCAGTAGTGTTCTGTAGGGGCCCGTAGGGTTCCTTCCGTAGGGGCTGACAGTGTTCCGTAGGGGCCTGTAGGGTTGTGTAAGTGCCCGCAGCAGTCTGTAGGAGTCTGTGTGATTCTGTAAGGTTCTGGAGGGTTCTGCAGGGTTCTGTAGGGGCCCGTAGAGTTCCGTAGTGGCTGGTAAAGTTCCGTAGGGCCCTGTACCGTTCCGTAACTGCCTGCAAGGGTCTTTAGGCTTCCGTAGGGGCTGGTAGGGTTCCATAAAGTTCCGTGGGTTCCTGCAGAGTTCTGCAAGTGCCCGCAAGGGCCTGTAGGGGCGCACAGTGTTTCTGTCAGGTTCCGTAGAGTTCCGTAGGGGCCATAGGTTTCCGTAGTGGCTGGTAGTATTCCGTAGGGGTCTGTAGGGTTCCGTAGGCAACTGCAGTGTTCTGTAGGAGCCCATAGGGTTTTAGTGAGGTTCTGTTGTGTCGCTAAGGGTCTTGTAGAGTGCTGTCGGGTCCTGGAGTATTCTGTAGGGTTCCAGAGGGGCTCGTAGGGTTCCGTTGAAATCTGTAGGCTTCCCTAGGGGCCCATAGAGTCCCGTAGATTTCCGTAGGGACCTGTAGGGTTGTGTAAGTGCCCGCAGGGGTTGGTAGGAGCTTGTAGGGTTCCATAAGTTCCCAGAGGGTTGTGTTCCATAAGTTTCCGTAGGGGTCTGTGGTGTTCCCTAGGGGCCTGTAGAGTCTCGTACGGTTCCGTAGG
>NW_027414900.1:0-1000 GCF_964106895.1 Numenius arquata
CCCCCCCCGACCCCCCCGTACCCCAAAACCCCTCCTTGAACCCCCAAAATCCTCCCGATCTGCCCCAAAACGCAGCGCCCCCCCCCCCGATTCTCCCTCCCCATCATCCAGCCCTGGGGGGTGGGGGGAAATGGCCCTTGGAGGGGGGGCAAAAGAGTGAGGGGGGGCACAAGAGAGTGAAAGGGGGGTATTGGGGGACCCCCCCCGTACCCCAAAACCCCCACTTGAACCCCCAAAATCTGCCCAATCCGCCCCAAAACGCAGGGACCCCCCATCCTCCCTCCCCATCATCCAGCCCCGGGGGGTGTAGGGGAAATGGGGGGGGAAATGGCCCGGGGGGGGGGGGGGGCAACAGAGTGAGGGGGGGGTTGGGGGACCCCTCCCGACCCCCCCCCACCCCAAAATCCCCCACGAACCCCAAAACTACCCCATTTTCCCCCCAAAATGCAGCTTCCCCCCCCCCCCCCCCTCCATCCTCTCTCCCCATCATCCAGCCCCGGGGGGGGGGGGGTGTCTATGGGAAAAAGAGGGGGGGGGGGGGAATGGGGGGAGGGGCCATGGGGGCATGGGGGGGCATGGGGGGGGAGGGGTCAGATTTTGGGGTGCCCCCCCCCCCCCCCCCCCCCCCGTACCCTCCAGAGGGTGGGCACCCCCTCCTCCCGCGCCATCCGCAGCAGCGCGTCGAAGACGTTGCGGTACCCGCGGCGCTCGGCCGGGGGGAGCCTGGGGGGGGGGCAAAGGAAATTGGGGTGAAAACCCAACGTTTGGGGACTTTGGGGAGTTTTAACTGGGGGGGGGAGGGCACCAAATGGGCGTGGAGCCCAAATTTATGGGGGGGGGGGAAATGGTTGTGGGGGAAATGGTTGTGGGACCCCAAATTTATAGGGATTGGGGGGGGGGAGGAATTTTTGGGGGGGGCAAATGAGGGGGGGAATTTTGGGGGGGGGATTAGTTGGGGGGGGGCAATTTTTTTGGGGGGGGAGCACCCCAAATTTTGGGG